>NC_090221.1:18213044-18260544 GCF_024489055.1 Chanodichthys erythropterus | reverse complement strand
GATTTTATTGTCATCAGATGTATCTTTCACACTACCAGCATCTATAGAATGATTTTGATCAGCATTTTAGTCTTCATAGCAGAGGGCTCTCTCAACTTGTTATATTTTAGTTTGTCAATTGATACGATTTTGTAGTCTTTGCATACACATGCACCCCTCGAAAGCCAGAGCCCAATTTAACCCGGTGTATATATATATATATATATATATATATATAATGAAGACAATGTGTAACTAAAACAAATGACAAAAAAATTACAACAGCAGTGCCAGCTATGAGGTATTTAAAGCCTATGATTCATGTTTCATAATAATAATAATAGTTATTTATTTTCTCATTTGAAACACATCATATGCTTTGACCTAACCTTTAGCAGTGAACCGATCACAAAAGACTGTATGCTACAGTTTTTGTCAGGTTGCTGGATTACTTCAACATTTTCACTCTTCAACAATAACAGCCTTTATAACCGCCATCAATTAAATTTTGAATTCTCTGTAACATTTTCTTCCATTTCTGTCTTTGTGTATAAGGCAAATCCACTGAGATCAATTTATTTTAAATTTTCCTTCAGGCTTCTTCAAACATTAAAGCTAACATATGTAGATTTTTTGCCGCTAGAAGTCAACAAAAGCGTAGCTTGATGACGGCGAGTTTGAGCACGGAATCTTGGGAGATCTTGTCTTCACCTCACAGCCAGTAGGAAAGAATCGGGACTCGAGCAGAAATCATGTTCATGGATGAGATTATAAACGTTACTGTAGTATGAAGCAGAGCAGGGCCGAGTGATGTTGGAGCTGAACGAGGACGCTGGAGCGATTGCTAATGAGAGACGAATGCGACACATGCCTCGTGCGCAGTGGAGCTCTTATTATGCTGCAGTCGCTGCTTCGCTTCTTCTGGTCAAGCGTATGAGGTAACACAGCACTGTTTATCATATTAGATACATTTGAGTGTGTTGAAAATGATGTTATGATGTTACTCTGTGCGTTCGCTTGGTGGCTGCTGTGAGACACTTGTTGCACACTGCAGTAAGACAGATCGATATTAGATTATCATATTAATAAATGCTGGATGGCTTGTGCTGATAAATGAAATGCAATTAATTTTAAAATGTATTGTATGATGGAGAAAATGCTGTATTACTTAGCAACTTGACAAAATAGTGTTTCTATTGGGTAATGCACATATGATGCCATTGACAGGCGACTCCTGGACAAGTCCTGTATCCTTGGTTAAAATCATGATTTTCTCATGATTTACATGATTACAAATAGTTGGAAACATTTGGGATATTGTAAGTACTCAACTGAACAAAATAAATAACACTGGCCTAGTGGTTTTTGGATATATTTTACTGCAAAAATCTTACATATTGTGCCTTTAAACTAACTGGTGAACTGAATTAGATCTGTTTCAGATCAAAAATATATTATAGTAAATAATTAAATAAATGATTCCTCTTCTTTTTATCTTCAGATTATAGTATCGCAAAAACAACAACATTTATGTGTTAAAAATGTATTTATATCTAGATGGAAATCACAAGTGTAAAATTCTCTGGTATTTCCAGGTTACCTATGAAATGTAAATCCTGTCTTGAGCAAAAATGATCCATTAGCTCACAGGCTCTGGCTCATTACGAAACACATCCATACTGCTAGAAGAGCACAACCTTAAGTTAATAGACAGATAACATCAGCCAATCAATACGGCTCATCATGGGGCTTATAATCCATTCCACTGGTCTGAGGCAGACATGCCATATCAACTAAACAGACAGGAATCTCTTTCTGAAGTGAATAAAAGAAGATGTATGTTTGTGAGTGCATCAGGAAAAAAATCAGATTCAATTGATCCTTGTCAGATACTTCTTTCAATATATATATATTTTTTTTATTCTTCCTGAAAATGTGCTTTAAGTGCAAATCGTCAGCCTTTTTTGTTGTTGTTTTGTGGGGAGGGGATATTTCAGTTTCATAAGTAGAGAAGTGGATTATTTTTTAAGAGAAATACAGGTAGACCTATGCGATTAAGCATTTGAAAGAGGATGTTTTTGTTCTTTCAGTTTTATGAACCACAGTAGGCCCAGATACAGTGATCCCTAATGGTTTAAAAGTCCCATATTAGACTAGGCCACATTCTAAATCAAATGCTCTCTTCTTAATCTTCTTCTCTTTTGGTTTAAGGAGGGTATTCCAAATATGTCTGGGTGACAAATGACGGTGAAGAAAAGCATATTTTCAATTCAAGCCATTAATCCGCAGCCATAAATAAAAACATTTCCTATTAACAACAACAAATTCTCTACCTCTTTATTTTCTACTTATCCACAACAACACTTCTGCTCTAGCTTTTGTACTACTCCGGGATTACGCTTGAAATTCAGTATAGTGCTACTGCTAATATTGTTAGCTATATTGTTGCTTGTGAATTTCCTCATTTAAGTCACTTTGAATGCAATTGTCTGCTAAAAGATTAAATGTAAATGTCAGTTCTGATTCATGGAAAGACACAGGAGAACTTCTATCATATTCAGATTTTCTTTTCCAACTCGAAATACATCCCACATCCAGTGGAAAAGTACAGTATGGTCCTAAAATGATCATGTTCTTCTTGGTTTATTTTATTAGATGTAGCCTAATGGTTGTATGACTCTTTACAGCACCACATTCTCCCACTCAGTTGTAAAGGAATGATGAAAACAGCAGAGAAGCTATATTAGACATTTTTTTTTTTTTTATGAGCTATAGTATTCCCTTGTGCTATGAAAAGAAAAAACGTACAAATAAGTAAAAATATATTAAGACAAACATCTGTGTAAATAGTAAATTCTATATTCTATAACCTTTGACTCACAAATGTCTTTTTACCTATTTGGTTCACAAATGCTATTTTTGACAGAAATCAGACACAAAATGTCTGTCCTTGCAAAGTCCCCAAACGTCTGTTCCCCCCCCCCCCCCCCCCCCCCCAAAAACATAACAATGTATAGCTTTACATTACATTAAGCAACACAGCATAAATGATTATGTCAGTGATGATGATGATGATGCACTTGATCCTGCTTTGGTCCTTATCCCTCTCTTCACTAACACCACAGCAACAGTTATTGTGAGTAGACAGATGCAACCATAAATGGGTAATTTACTACTGGCAAAATGGGCTTTCAATAAAAGTTGGCTGCCTATGCGGTAGAAAGGCAAGAAAAAAAAAATGAAATCAGTGCTACCTCTCTAAAGAAAACAGAGAAAAAGGGCTGATGTCTTCCTTTTTGCCAAATTAGGTATAGGAAAATGTAATGCCAACCATAATGCAATGGGCATGTTGCCATCCGAGGTAACTGCTGTTATGTCAATTAATTTGGAAAAAGAGGAACGGGGAGCACTTTTTTTCACCTTACAGTTTCAATCCAATTCTGATTAAACCAGATCGGAAGTGATTCCGTTCAACATTTCTTTTTTCTTGAGCTGTGACTACCACTATGCAAATCAAAACCCTTAACTCAGTGTTTTGCTCTGAAAAGAACAACAACAAAAAAAGTTCTTCCTTGCTTCTCATGGTTAAACGAATGGATCATTTCTGTGGCAATGAGAAATGTGCGTGTGAACCTGCTGTACTAACAAAGAACTTTGGGTCCCACTTTATATTAAATGGCCTTAACTACTATGTACTTACATTTAAATTAATAATTGATACAATGCACTTATTGTGTACATACATGTTTTTACATTGTACTTATATTTTAAAACACCTGCATGTAATTACATCTGTAAATAATTTCTGTAATTACATTTATAATTACAATGTTGACCCATCCCTTACACCTTACCCCTACCCTTAAACCTACCCATACCACCAAACCTGTCCCTAACCTTACCTGTATCCACCTCAATAGCAGCAAAATTGTTTTGCAATTCAATATGAACCCAGTAAGTACATTGTACTTATTTTTGATGTAAGTACATAGTAGTTAAGGCCACTTAATATAAAGTGGGACCGAACTTTGTGTTCTGGGCTCTCAGGGAAGAGAACAATTGAATATTTTTACTTGTGATTCGCCAGACTTTAAATTCGGAAAATCCATTATTTACCAGAAGACAATAAGAGGGTCTGATCTTTAACTGTGATATAATCAAATAATTTGCATTTCTTGGTAGCTTATGCTGTGACATTTACTCATGGATTCAATTAGCTAGAAGCTAAAAGAAACACAATTTACCCACATTAAATTGAATGGTTTTCAATTGTAAAATACACAAGCGGTCTTAGCTCTAGTTGAAGGGGGGAAGAAGAAGAGAAACTAGAGAAATAGAGAAAATCTTCAATGATGTGATTGATGGTGGTAAGGCTTATGAGAGGAATGAAGGCTGGCAGGCTAATCACACGATACACGGAAGAGTCACAAAGTCAACAGGAGGACCATGAAAAATGCTGCTTGTGCTCCCTTTTGAGGAAACTTGTGCTGCGTCAATGACACTTTGGTAATGCCTCTGCATGTTTGCATCTGAAGCATGTGTGACATCTTGTCTAATGGCGAGACAGAATGTCACAGTGAGTGACGTCACGACCAGGAAAGCATAAAAGCACATCTGGAATAACCGGTGTTAGCGTCTGTGCCTCAGCAAGCACTCTGTGCTCATACTGTTTATCCTATTTTTTGTTGTCTGTCCTAATTTTGTGCAGCACAATCATATATTTCAAAAGGCAAATAAATAAGCATTAAATTGTGTGTTATGTGTTTGGGAGTGGATCATGCTCTGTCAGCCTTCTGTCACTCTTCGAAGAGTGTGTTCAAGAGAGACTGGTGAATGTCTGCATACTATGTCTATTTGGCAGGTATACCAGGCTGATCTACTGAGGGAATTGGAAGATGGCAAGGAGGTGGGGCCCAACACGGTTCAAGAGTTGTGTTGGGCCACAGATTTGTTTCTCAGGGCCACCAAGAAGACCGCTAGAGCTACTGGGTGGTCTTTGGTTAAATCTTTCTGATATAAAGCAGAAGGATAGAGCCTACTTGACACTCCGCTTTTGTCACCTGGCCTCTTTGCGACACCATGAATAATGTCGTCAAGAGGTTTCAGAAAAGTAAAAAACAGGCAGAAGTGTTTAAGCGTTATCTCCCTTGCCGTCCCCAATACTCTGGGGCTGCTGAGTGTGAGCAGCCCCAGTCGTTAAGTTCCTCAAACAGGACACAGCAAAAGGAGTGTAAAGGAGTGCACCCACAAATATCATGGGGCCTAGGACTACACTCTCAGCTCTCGAAGAAGGCTTCAGCTTAAAGAAGTCCTGATGCCATCAGTGTAAGACTTCTGAGGGCAGCCCCCTCCAGAGCAGTGTACATCTCATTATATGGTCACTCCGGTGCCCTAAGGAGGCTGTTCTGCCAACCCTGTCACCCTTGGTGCCTCGCACCCTCTGAAGATGGATAAAAAGTCAGGAGGCTGGTTCCCTTAGTAGATTATGTGGCAAAATGGAGGCTTCTGCCAAACGCATCTCGATTTGCCCTGCATACCATGGAAAAAGGTTACAGAATCCAGTTTGGTTCTCATCCACCACATTTCAGTGGGGTGCTACACATAGTAGTACATCCTGAGCAGGCTCTGATGATGGAACAAGAAGTATGGAACAAGTCCCTATTAAGAAGCTATAGAGCGGGTTCCTCCACATGAGATTTCGGGTTGTACAGCCGGTACTTCATTGTTCCCAAACAGGATGGAGGGTTGCATCCTATATTAGATATTCATCTTCTGAATAGTTCAGTCAAGAAGCTCAAGTTCAAAATGTTGACTTTGAAGCAGATTGTGACTCAAATCAGATCTGAGGACTGGTTTGTCATAATAAATCTAAAGGATGCAAACTTCCATGTCTCCATCCTTCCAAAACACAAGAAGTTCCTAAGATTTGCTTTCGGGGCAGAAGCATACCATATTGAGTTCTTCCCTTAGGCCTAGCTCCACCACCCCCCACATTCACAAAATGCATGGATGCAGCTCTGGTGCCACTCAGACTGCAAGGAATTCATATTCTGAACTATACAGACAGGCTTATTCTAGCAGAATTGGAGCAGATGGCGGTTCGACATCGAGATGTCGTTCTCGCCCACTTGAAAAAGTTGGGGTTGAGACTGAATGCCAAGAACAGTGTGCTTTCTCCAGTTCAGAGGACACCTTTTCTTGGTGTGGTGTGGAATTCAGTAATAATTCAGGCCATCCTATTGCCTGTTCATGTTGCTGCGATCCTCAAATCCATAAAAGAGATAAAGCTAGGCCAGTTACTCACTGTGTTTCAGAGACTGTTGGGTCAGATGGCAGCTGCATACAACATGATACTTTTCAGCCTAATGTACATGAATTTGGCCTAATGTACACACTTGCAGTGGTGGCTCAAGACCAAGTGGTTTTCCCTGAGGGGCAACCCACTTCGTATTAACAAGATCACGTGCCAGTGTCTCCGTGCCTTGGTTATATGGGGGAAACCTTGGTTCTTGTCCCAGGGTCCTGTGTTAGGATCTCATTGTCATTGCGTCATGCATGCGACAGATGCTTCTCTCACAGGCTGGGGAGTGGTAATGGAAAGTCGCTCAGTTTAAGGTCTGTGGAGGAGTCATCATCTTTCAAGGCACATAAATTGCCTGGAGATGATGGCTGTCTTCATGGCATTGAAGCTCTTCCTCCCAGACCAAAGAGGCCATCAAGTGCTTGTTCGCACAGACAATACTATGCAAACTGTCGCACCAGATCCTCCTGTGGTCCCTAGGGAAGATGCTCTCTCTGAGAGCGGTATACATCCCGGGGTACTAGAATGTAGGAGCAGACATCCTATCGAGACAGGGGCTGAGGCCTGGGAATGGAAACTTCACCCCGAGGTGGTGAAGTGTATATGGGAGGTTTACTGCAAAGTGGAAGTGGATCGTACATGGCCGAGGCTGCATCTGTTAGCATTTCCCCCAATTTACTCTGCTCCCAGGAGTTCTGGAGTTCTTTTTTTTTTTCTTTTATTAAATAAAATGTAATGAAATACTTTTAAAATACTTTCTTTTATACTGAAAAAAAGTAACATGCTTGGCCCGATCACAATTAAATCTGACATTGTGTACAAAAGCCTACTGCAACTGGCCTTCACATAATGAAAGCACTTTGTTTCAGTAAAGAAAGGTGGAATGTCATTCTAAACTTGATTTAAGTCTGAATTAAAAAAGGATCGATGACAGTGTCTCTGGTTCAGCAAGTTGGAATAATAGCTTTGTATCCTTATGTTTCTGGTACTTGGCTGTGGATGTTCCTCACCGAGAGAAGAGTCATTCATTGTTTTTTGCAAAAAACTCTCTTTTCATAACTCAGTAGAGACAAACAGATACATGTAGAAATAAACAACTCCAATTGTTACACAATCACGCTTCTGCGTGATTACATTAAGCACTCATGAAATCGGTCCAATGCCGTGACGGAACGGGATTATTTGGTGTAGTCTGTCTGCATATATACAGCGATCTCTTTGTTTGAGGACAAGAGTATCACAAGCACCAATATACATATACATATACATATACACCAATATGTATATGTATATGTATATGTATTATATATATATATATATATATATATATATATATATATATATATATATATATATATATATATATATATATATATATATATATAGTTGTGAAAAGCTGTGGGCCTGGCCCCTGAGGGGGCTAGGTTAATAGAATCTGGTCTCTCGACTGAGGTTGTGGAGACCTTACTCCAATCCAGAGCTCCCTCCACAAGGAAATTGTATGAAACTAAATGGAAATTGTTTTCTTCTTGGTGTAGAGAACATCAAATAGATCCTGTCCATTGTCCTGTTAGTTCTGTACTAGAATTTCTGCAGGATCGTTTTTTGCAGGGCTATCCCCCTCCACCTTAAAAGTTTATGTGGCAGCTATATCTGCTTACCACACAGGTTTTTCATCACTGGGGAAAGATCCCCTGGTTGTACGATTTCTTTGTGGTACTCTGAGGTTGAGGCCTGCACAACTCACTAGGACCCCGGCCTGGGACTTGTCTATTGTTATGAAAGGTCTGGCTCCCTTTGAGCCCCTCAAAGAGGTTTCAGAAAAGTTCCTCACCCTAAAGACAAACTTCTTACTTGCTGTCTCTTCTCTCAAAAGAATCGGAGATCTACAAGCACTGTCTGTTGCTCCATCATGTCTTGAATTTGCATTTGGTATGGTGAAAGCCTTTCTTCATCCTAGACCTGGTTATGTACCCAAGGTCCCCACCAATGTCCCAGGGCCTGTTGTGCTGCAGGAACTTCTGTCCCCCACCATTTAAGTTTTTCCTGATCAAAAGAAGTAATCAGCTATGTCCCGTCAGGGCATTAGATGCATATGTCCACAGATCTGTCCTGTGGCGTAAGACAGACCAATTGTTTATCTGTTATGGATCTCCCAGGAAGGGGAGTCCTGCATCCAATCAAAGAATGAGCAACTGGGTGGTTGAGGCTATCTCACTAGCTTACGAGTCTGCCGGACAGCCCTCACTTTTAGCTGTCTGGGCACATTTGACTAGGAGTATGGCTGCTTTGAAAACTTTAATCTCGGGGGTTCCCCTTCATGACATTTGTGATGCGGCAGGCTGGTCCTCACCGCACACTTTTTTTAGGTTTTATAACTTGGACTTTGGCTCCACTCCAGGGTCTGTTGTGCTTTCGTCTTGAGATACTACAGACAGGCACTTGGCGATATGGTGTAGAGGGGATGAGGTTTCCAAAGCATCTCGACGCAGCTCGAGTTCCCATGAAAGGGAACTTCATGACGTAATCACGCAGCGGCATTCGCAAAGCATCTCGACGCAGCGTCTCGTTCCCTATTCAGGGAACCAGGGTTACATATGTAATCTGAGACGTTCTTCTCTTCACTAATTGTTTTAAGAATATCTTGTATTATTTAAGCACTTCTGTATTTTATTTATTTACGTAAGCAGTTGTATATCTTAAATGTAAATTAAGCTGCATTAAGGGAGAAGAATCACAAACTCTGCTGTACATGTTTTCTGTCAAATGAAGAGTTTGTTGGCACCAGCTCAAATCTCCATATGTGAAGTAATCTCGGGGAACAGATGTGCATACTGAATTTCTATCCTACTTCCTACCTTCCCTCCTTCAGAGGATTAAGATAAGTGACTAGAGGAGACTCTTCTCTATAAATACATGTTCAAGGTAGACCAGAAACGATGCTTCAGCAAGTTATTTAGTTCACTTATACAGTGGGGTCCAAACATCAGAGAACACATTGAAAATCAAGGGATTCAAAATCGAATTTAAACCTAAAAATGTATTTATATTACACACACACACACACACACACACACACACACACACACACACACACACACACACACACACACACACACACACACACACACACACACACACACACAGTATCTCAGAGATGACTAGGTCATTGTTTAAAGCAACTGTGGAAGTCTGCATTATTTTCCTCACTTACGATACTTCACACAAACTGTGTGGAATGTCTGAGATGAAAGGTGTAGTATAAGCCGGTATCTCTTTGCCACAGCTGGATCAGGTGCCTAATTAGCACTTGCTCATTTGAGTAATGAAACCAAACCTCTAGCTGACCAAATAACGAATGTGTGATGCACGCCAGAGTGATATTATGCATCCCAGGATGCCTAGGTGAGGACTGGCAGCAAGAGTGGCACCAGCTGGTACTCAAAAGGGTGTTTGCTGTGGGAGACAAATGAAAATCTCAATCGAGCACATCAGCCAGACCATTCAATGCACTTGAGCTTGGAACACCTCTGTGCCATGACAGTGCAAAGCAATCACGAATAAAGAAAAGCATGACTGCAGGGTAATTCAATTCTCCGAATGTAAGGAACTGAGACACAGTTGTATCAAGCTCATTAGGATGCCATAACATGTGAGTAGTTCAAATTAATGTATAACAGCTTGTGTACACAATATTTTCTCGTATATTATGTGGTTTGATTAATTATACAACTATAAATCACAACTGTTTTACATTTTAGCCAATTTTAAACACTTCCAGAGGCATAGTA
Organism: Chanodichthys erythropterus; assembly: GCF_024489055.1. Lineage (NCBI taxonomy): Eukaryota > Metazoa > Chordata > Actinopteri > Cypriniformes > Xenocyprididae > Chanodichthys > Chanodichthys erythropterus. The sequence goes on along the minus strand of NC_090221.1, from coordinate 18,250,473 downwards.
AATGAATCGTTTAGAGGAGAGTCGCTGAGGTTTATTGGCTAAACTGAAAGTCCTCCTGGGATCAGATGTCTGCAGTTTTCACCCTTGGTCAGCAGTGACAGAGTAGCATAGATAAATGGTTTCTTCATTGGGATTCAGGAAAAAGTATCAAAAGGAGAATTATTATTATTTTTAAAACTACACCCATATTTTCAATAAAACAACTTAAAAGCTTGTAGTCATCACATCTGGGGAATTGGGGAAAGAAAGGAAGGAAGGAGGGTAAGGAAGGGAAGGGAAATGAAGGAAAGGAAGACCATAATATGCAACTTGTTTTCTATATTCAATGCCATATGATATTGTATGCATGTCAGACCAAATATTCTTCTACTTAAGAACTGCTGTGACTGGATCATTGAACGACTTGAATTTGACAACCGGATCAGTGAATGAATCATTCTTTTGAGTTGTTTTTTTTAAATAAACTGATTTGGTTCACATTTTTTTCCAAATTATTTGTTCGTTCAGAGTTCATCTCACTGACTTAATCTAGTCTAGATAGACAAGATAAATGGATGGATGGGACAATTCATTCCCCTCAAGGTAATGTTCAGCTCTATACTACTTCAGCTTTTACTGCTGAAGTACAATTTCTGGTCTTTTCTTTAGCCGTGGGGCAGCTGGAAGGGCTTTTTCTTAAACCTGAAAATATCCCCATTCCCCAAATGTTTACTCACTTCACCAAATCACTTAAATTATGGATAACCTGAAAGAAAATTCCAGGCATATTTAAGAAGCTACACCTCTAGATGCCTGAAATATATATATATATATATATATTTTTTTTTTTACTAAAAGCACAAAAAAAAAAAAAAAAAAAACTTTTACAGGCAGTGATAGAAGGTCTATTACACAAACATAACATAAAAGGTCTGATACACAAACATAAAAACATCCGATTCCCTTTGGAATTTCAAGCTACCACAAGGCAAAGACGACATGTTTGCCCAGAAAGATAGCTTTTTAATGTCATATTGAAGCAGACATGCCTGTATGTGCACACTAAAACATTCAGGAGCACAGAAAATGGTTTTCAATGAATTTTATAAATAAAACAACTTTGCTACTGAAAGCTGCATAATTTCTCAGCAACAAGGTGATAAGTGATAACTTCGTTGTTTTTGTAATTAAACTCACAAGCTTTACACACAGACTCTATACAGGTGCACACAGTAATTCCACACACAGTCACTCTCTCCCTTTCGTTAATTCATTAAAATTCATTCAAATAAATGTAATCTTACTGAGCTACTTTATTTACTGCAGAATTATACATCTTACGAGCTGTTGATAAAGTAACAAACGAAAATAACCATTATATTACAACTATAGCTGTTCAGTCAGATTTTGTGCTGCATCCATGACAACTTATGTTGGCAAATAATCATGGCCACCCAACATGAATTGTATAAATAAATTTAATACGGCCATTCAAAACCTGAAACACAGATATCAGATACTAGTCGTGGCTAAAGTAAACGCAAACAGGCAGGGCAAAAAAAAAAAAAAAAAAAGGTCAAAAGATCTGTACTGTACATTCAGACCTGCAGTATAAACGCATTTCATTCTATCATTGTGCTAGTGTTAACTGTAAACATAATGAACTGTCTCATAATCACATTAATCTATCAATCCATACCCATCTGAATTTAAATTAGACAGAGGGAAACGTGGAAGTCATATCCCATGAGCAGAACATAGAAAAAAACACTGCCACAACGTTTTTTCAACGTTCTTCCTCAGACAGAATTTGCACTGGGGCTTGCAGTTATGGCCTGGCATTTGATTGATGTCCTAATAGAGGCCTGCTGCCTCTCTGGAAGCTGAGAGCTCATGCTCTGCATTCATGGCACAAGAGAGCCGCATAAACACTGCCGTCTCATCAGTGTACACGGCTCTGATGAAACAGCGGGAAAGAGGGAAGTGCCCATTAAAGAACATATGTAAATCTAACATCAGTTTATCAGCAAGATCTCACAAATAATATGTTGCTTCAAGGAAGGATGAAAGCGATGTCAAAAGATGTCAGGAGGAGGAGTCCAAGTAATGACAAGCATTGAAGATCAAACTCCAGACTGCTGCCGCATGGGACTTGCTGTGGGTACAGTAAACATTTATGTCAACACTAATTAAATAGAGTTGAAATATTGGTCATGTCATAGGAAGAGATGTTTATTTATTTTTTTGAATGTAAACAAAAATAGCTGAGCGGTGAGACATAGGCTGGAACTCTTTATAAATTATAAAGTTTTCAGGGCATTCACATACTTGCAGCAACAAAGCATCTTGAACACATTCATTTTCAATAAGAGTATGCATTTTCTAGAAATCATATTGGAAATATTATAATAACATGCTAAAAGATATAGAAATAGTTGGGGATCATACATGCCTAGTAGGACATGCATCCACAAATCAAAGAGTAATCATATTTTCCCAGGTCTTCTGACAGAGCTCAGTCTACAACACTAAACACTGTTAAATGAACAGATCCCATCAAATTTAGGAATTGGTTATAAGGTGAAGCCAATCGAGGAGGAAACCTGTTATATTTTGTAGGCCGAAGATTTAGCAGCTCTCTCTTTTATGAGTCAGCTCCCATGCGAGCCAAGCAACCTCCAGCTGCATTGGATGTGTCAATGGATGTGGCAGGTTACTGTCTGAATGACTTTGGTGGTGTTCTAGTACAAGCCAGTAAAATATATGCCCAATCGACAGACTGGAAGTAGTATAGTGGAAGAAACATTCAATTCAGCAAAGCTGGGAACAAAAGGTGACATAAGGATATACAATGTTAATGAGTTAGAATTAGCTGCCTATCAGATAAAAGAATCTCTGAAAACAACCAGTGTTCATTTACATAAATTATAGATGCTGAAAAGGTCATTTTCCTTGAGCTTTTGAAGAGAGTTTCAGAACTGAAAACTTCCTTGTTAGTCCATAACAGCTTGTAATGTTACCAAACCCTGCGAACGACTCACCCTGGAATGTGCTTATTGTAATAGATAAGTAAAAGTCTGTCTCTGCAGAAGAAAATCAACACCTACTTCACTTTGGCCTGCCCACTGGCGTTAGTGAGATGAAGAAGAGAGGTGAGCACAGGAACATTCACTGGACTAAAAATAACACCTTCTAAAGGTCCTAATGCTAGGAATGTAGATATTTTATTTCTTTTCAACAATGTGATTGCCTCAGTTGAGCATTATTTATTTTTTATACAGTACATTTCACTGTAGATACTTTGGAAAATCAGTCACAGTTTTGGATCAGTCTTTGCAAACGATTGAATGACATGGACTTGACAGTAATGCAACAACATGTAAGAAACAGTGTTAATTCTAATGACTGATCTGTGACCAGTGATTTCTGATTTGTATGTTTCATTTACAGTCAGATGTTCTTTATGTGCCAGTAAACCCAACCTGTGATGAATTAATGGTCAAATTCAGTAGTAGTAGTAGGATGAAAATAATCTGTTATTTAAACTGTGATTAAATTATGCTCAAAGAACGCTCCCTTTGCAATCACTGAGCTGACAATCAAACAGCATGAGTTTATCAGTGACTGAGTTCTGGACTTGTGCCAAAACTCCCGTAATAATCAACAAAGAAATTGGTGCAGAAATTGAGTTGGTGTTTGAGTTGAGTTTGTGATTGGTCAAATGCTCATCACTGCAACCTTTAATGCCACAAACTAAATGTAATGCCAAAGACCTAAATATAATCAACACTTTAGAGGATTAGTTAATCTTGAGAGCTGTAATAGTAAAAATGTGCTAAAAGTTTTCGAGATGTAAATATAATACTTAGCTATTGCATATGCAAATATGTTAGCCAATCACAGCAGTGGGCGTTTACACTGAAGTCTCACTGCAGACATGCCCCTTAAAACAAAGCATTCAAATCATAGGGCTTAAATCAGGGCAGGGTAAAATTACCTTTTATTTCAAAATTATCACAGTTTTTGATGAAGTATACAGTATACAGTAAGTACACCACAGGAAACATTCAACAATAAAACAATGCAGTGCATGACCCCTTTAAAAGATGGAATCAAATATTAAAATGGAAATATACTGCCTCACTTATTATAAAAAGATGCGTAATAATCCATCCCATAATACCTCAACATATTACAGACACATGCACATGATGAAGACCTCTCACAAATTACCTGCAGCGTGTTTCCAATTCCTGGTTGTTATTTTTGTGGTTTGCAATGAAAAAATTGTTTCATTTGGCCAAAGTGATTATGCTTTGCAACCTGAGGAACTTATTGATTGGATTTACTCACATATAGTCAATATAAACAATGTGTAGCTATTTTTCAGCCTGCTGAGGCACCCACACATGTGGTTTAAACACTGACATTAACATGCTTTATCAAGCTATATCATTGTTGTTTGTGAATAAAACATTTGGCACCACAGAGTTTAATGTGTTAGTTCACCCAAAAATGAAAATTCTGTAATTTAATTATTCACCCTCATGAAGTTCCAAACCCGTAAGACATTCGAGGGGTCATCTTTTTCTGGCGTTGTGCACCATAGGGAACATTTTTGCTTAAATGTGTTTGTTGCCTAGAAACATTCTGTGTCAATTGATTTGAAAAGGAATGGATATATACTACAGTATACAGTTCAGACATGTTTCTGTAATTACTTTATTATCATAAAATCCTTTATCTAGTACCTTTTTAGTTAAAAATTATCATTAAAACTACAAATATTTAAATAAATAAAAGCCTATAAAAGTGTTTGATTTAATTTCCTTTTATTGTCACGCAGTGCCTCCACGCGACATACCATAAGGCTGCCCTGATCAATGATTATTTTTAAAAATTGGCTTTTGATCTTACTATTGATTTTAATTTTATATCATAAAAGTGAAGCATTTTTAACATCGTTTTTATAATGCATGCAACCAAGGGTTAATTGAAAAATACATCTCATTAGCAAGAACTTTTACATTAACACCAATAAAGTTATCAGTTTCCATTAGAATTTGCATTGAAAGATATAACCTCTAAGTGTTCTGTACTTATCTGATTCTTTGACTCTGTCTCTCTCACAGCAGTCTGCAAAGCAATCTCCCTCAATTCACCTGCGATTCTAATCTCACACATTCAACTTCCCATTCTCTTTTTCTCTCTGTCTCCATCTCTTGCACACTCACTTCCAGTACTGCTAAAGACGGAAAAATAAATTACAGTAAAAAAGTGCAGGTTTAAATTTAATCTTTCAAAAGTGCTTGTTCATGTCCTGCATATGCATTCTTTTTGCACTGAAAGCAAATTGAAAACTTTTATAAGAACACGAACAATGGAAGTGAAGACAATCTTGAAAAGATATAAGATGTAGGCTAGCTGGCATCTTTATATTAGGTGCCAGGGGGACTGGGCCTTACTAAACTTGTTTTATGTGAACAAAAAAATGACAAAAGTAGTGTTTTCTTCTTCTTCTTCTTCTTTCTCTTTTTGATGAAATTCTACTTGTTACATAACGTCTGTTCAATGGAATTGAAATTCAGAGCACACATTGACCACAAAACTGGACTAAAGACTGGATCTAAAAACTTCAGATGACGCAACACATATCTCTGTTTCTGAGAGCTACCATAACTCTGTGTAAAAACAACAACACAAAACTTAATTATGATGCTATGATAAGCCTCTAACTTGAGAAACACACAATCATTCAACAGCTTCAGGATGTAAGACTGAAGACCATAATTGATTAATATTATGTTATTGTTAATATTATGGTTCATAGGATTGACTCTATCCTTCTTTTCTAATTACTGAATCTTACACTCAGTTGCATGTGGATTTCAGTGAAAGTGTTTTTTAAACGCATTATTATTTAATGGATGCATCTGAAAACTGAAAAATCCTGCCGTCAGAGTACGCATTCCAAGGTAGGAAGACATCAAGGCACATCCAAATACAATGTTAGCTTCACTTTCTGTCTCATGAGATACACTATATTGCCAAAAGTTTTGGGATGCCTGCCTTTACGTGCACATGAACTTTAATGACATCTCATTCTTAATCCGTAGGGTTTAATATGCAGTTAGTCCACCTTTTGCAGCTATAACAGCCTCAACTCTTAGGAGTGTGTTTATGGGAATTTTTGACCATTCTTCTAGAAGCGCATTTGTGAGGTCAGGCAATGATGTTGACGAGAGGGCCTGGCTCAGAGTCTTCGCTCTAATTCATCCCAAAGGTGTTCTGTCGGGTTGAGGTCAGGACTCTGTGCAGGCCAGTCAAGTTCCTCCACACCAAACTCGTTCATCCATGTCTTTATGGACCTTGCTTTGTGCACTGATGCACAGTCATGTTGGAACAGGAAGGGGTCATCCCCAGTTGGGAGCATGAAATTGTCCAAAATGGTATGCTGAAGCATTGAGAGTTCCTATCACCAAAGCTTGCATTATTTTGCTGTAGATCATTAAACCGTTACTCTGCCTCAGAAATCTGTCAGAAATCAGTTTCGTGAGGTACATTCGTGCGCAATTACTGCCTGCAAAGTCATTGTCTGATGGGGCAGTGAGGCAACAAGTCAGCTGCCTAAGTTTTTGGATGCAGCCAATGTGTTGACGTAATTTACAATGAAACGGGAAGACAGGGCAGGACATATAAAGCAACTCCTCCCTTTTTTTTTAAATAGCTTGGCCAGAGCCATTAAGCTCGGTAAATCCTCAGTTTCCTTCTAATCTCTAACTGTTTCTCCACCTAATCTCCTCCAGAAAATCTGATGAGAAGCGTGCAGCATGATGTCATCATTGATCCATATTGGCGGAAGTGAGAGACTGAAAGTTTTGAATGCTTATATCTTCTAAATATGAATTTGTCATTGTTTTGGAGCACACTAGCTTATAGTTAAGAGTGAAGGTCATTGCACACTGAGTCCGAAATTCACATGTGAAACTTTCGCACGTTAAAAAATAAATTCGACTTCACGTTATGTGAATCGCGTTTGCACACTGCCTCCGAAACGTTCATCCGTCAAAAAAAATATTCGGATCAGGTTCGATTTTCTGCGTTTTTCGCATCCGTGGCACGCATTTTGAGAGATGTTTTGACAATTCAGAGCCACCGTACGCAAACGCAAAAATCCCGAATGCCATCTGACAAGCTGATCCACACCTTCTACAGCACAAAACAGCAGCACAGAATGACAAACAACGTGCGGAATACAAAGATACAGAATATAAAGACATATTATGCCAGTAGTAAAGCATCAAACTGAGGCACTGACATCCTGAAGTAAACTCTGAAACGCTCGGGATAATCCCGCAACTCCTTGATGAGGTGAATTCTTCTTTCTCTCTATGCAATCTCGAAATTGAATGGACCCAATATTTACTCTTTCTTTTTCTCTTTTTAAGAAGAGAGGAGACAACTAAATCGAGCTCACTGCTTGAAGACTTTATTTTGTATTGTTTTGCGATTTTTTTTTTTTTTTTTTTTTTTTCTTTTCGCAGTGCATTAATTTTTACGCATCAGACTCAGTCTGCAAGGTCTCTGTGCGCTAATTTTTTAGGATTACGAATATGAAAAAACGCATGCAAAAATTTCGGAATCAGTGTGCAAAGGCCATAAGGCTAACATATTCAAACTAAAAGCCAAAAAACTTACATTTTGATTTCCTGGTGACTTTAACCAATGTAAAGGTCACTTTAGGAATGTCACTCAAATATCATGCAGTGGTTTGTATTTGGTTAGCAAAGAAGTCTTATGTGGGAGATGGTTCTCTGAAGGTTATTTTATGAGTCCAAGCAAACAGAAGATGAAGAGGAGAATGAATATTAACTTTCATCAGCCCAGCAGGGGAGCCGTCCTTGCAGAAGAACCTGAGGGCAGGTCATGACAGAGATAACAGAGGTGGACAGCGGACTGTGCGTCAGAACAGTTGATACTGTATACAGTAGTTGCTCAGTAGGTCAGATCGTCCTCTGTTTTGCTAGTGCTAATGTAGAGCAGAAGATATAAGTGCTCCTGTTTTACCAGCACCAGGTCATGTTATCTTTGGTTCAGCAAAAGTCTGGTTGCACAGAGTGTAACAGGAGCCTCAGAGAGTCAGAACAACTGCAGCTGATATGAGGCACTGCGTGTCTATCAAAGCTTTTCAAAACCATTAAACTGTTCACTGGATGAGCACATTACACTACCGAAATCATCTCAATTTTCCCAGAGGTGCTGTATAATTAAGGGAGTAGATATGATTTAATTAAGACCACTATAATTACTCGTGCAAGCCATCCCATGTGAGAATATGACCCATTTCATAAAGGAGAAAGGGGGTAGTCATGTAGAGCAAAGGCTTATTTATGTATTCATTTATGCAGTCCAAGTCAATATGTATATCTGACATAAGAGTAATTTGTTCATAAGTTGAACTACGCTGGTCACTAATTCGAATTCACAACTCAGGTGTTTTCTTTTGCTGCAATGCTGAAGAGAAGCAAGGAAGAACCATTGTACAGGAAACACATACTGTAGCACAACATACTGTATGTTAGTGGTGTTTCTTCAACATATTTGCAAAACAATTATTGTAGGCCTACTTATAACGGGATTACAGGATAAGAGCATATTTGTTTTGAAGTGTTATTTCACTCTAATGCTCAAAGCAGACTTAAACAGTATTGGATCCTAGCTTAATGCCTTCAGCGATGGAACAACACTTCAGAAAGTGACGGGTGCCGAAATAGGCTACTTCAGAAGATGTCCATTCCTATTGTAAGCTGAAAGTTGGAAAACTTTTCTGAAAACCAAGCTGACTTTAGGCTTAGATTGGAGTTGAAAAATTCTTAAGCTTTTCAAAAGTGGCAGTAATTGCTGCCTCAGAGCAGCAATATCCCGCAAAGAGCTGGAATCCCGCTGGAGGACTGCCCACAAAGAGCTCTCTGTCAGATACAGTGCGATTAAGGATAAACTGCAGTTTTCTGGGCTTACCACATAACGTAACCCATAAGAAGCTACATAAACAGTAGAGACAGCAATGCTTCTCAGCTATTCTCAGTGATTGCCAGTTGAACTATGGATTATGGCAGTCTAAAAGAGGTTTCTGCTACCTTTCTTCCCACCCAGTCACAAAGCTTCACTTTTTGTGTTAGTTTTTTTTTTTTTTTTTTTTTTCATTTCCAAGTAGACTGTAGACAGACATGTTAATGAAAAAGACAACATTTTGATTAACATTTTAATGTAATATGTTAATAAAGGATAATGTCATTGATTTTCCTGTTAAAAAGAAATGGTGGATGCAGCCAAAATTTGATTGGTCTGGAGGACCAGCAGTTGTTATTATTGAAAAATAGTTCACTAAAGCAGTGGTTCCCAAACTGGGGTACGTGAGGTGACAGAGGGGGTACACAAAATGCTGAGTTTGGTGTTCATTTAATTCTTCAAATAACATTAAAACTGAGCATGTTTTTCTAACAGACACAATGGCGTAAATACATGACATCCAAACAAAATATAATGCCGTTCTCGACAATGTACCTGTAGCACTTACTAACAAATAGCTTGGAACAGAAGGTGCATAGAGATCAATTTAAGATTCAAACTCTTCATTTAGAGCATACCTTTTGTGAGTTCTTGTGTTTAATGTTGATAATATTATATGAGCAAGAATGCAAATCCAAATAGCCACATGACTGCAAATGTGACAATGATTTTATACGTTTGATTCCCCCCCCCAAACAAGTTCAGCGGAAATCCCGCCCTGGAGCCGATTCTAAACATTTCATTGGCCATGTCAATTACAGTAACGATTGCCTACACCCAAAATTGATCCCAAAACCTACCCGTCACTGTAACCTCAGCCAATGAAATTGGTTGCAAGGCGGGGATTTATGCTGAACCATTTGGGGGGAAAAAATCACACATTTTATACAACAGTTCAGCAAACAAAAGGGTAATATTAAGAGATGTTCTTCACAGTATTGTCACTATTTGCTCTATTTTGCAACAAAATAATGTTTCCAATGAAAGCCACAGCAGAACTATACACACAGCGATGTTTTGAATCTGCGGCTTTGAACAAATCATTCGTGAAAGTCATTGATTCAATGATTCATAATACAGCCGGCTGTGTTACTGAATGAATTAATGAATGAATGACTCACGCATTAAAACAGTGACTTACCACCACCTACTGGCAGTTTTAGTATTTAAAAGAATCACTTCACATTTTTAATTTTTTTTAATTTAACCCTTAAATGCATGACTGTTTCACCAATCATTCTTACATATTCGGGTCTTTATCGACCCGGATCTATATCTAACACGAAAGGATCTCTACCTGTCGCGATAATATAAAACTCCTCTGATATTAGATTAACAATTACAGAAGAATAAAATAAATAGTATTTTGTTACCTTTTGGAGCTTGAAAGGGCTCAGTTTGAGCAGATGTTTTATGCCATCATCACTGTCCTCGTCAGAGCTCATTTCCCAGTAAATTCAGCAAATAATGGGCTATTTTTATGTTTGAGGTCACGAATATGAGCCCATTCGCGATCTCAAACGTATTCTCAAAACTATATTATTTTCAACATCTTCAAAATCAATATTTCGATCGCTAACAGCTTCACCAGATCCATCCAGTAACAGTTACAGTCATATTTGATTGCGTTCAGTACTTACTCTGCAGTAAATCGCTGAGTCATTTCATGTTTTTCTTATTTCGTTTTCTGTCTAAATGACAGCATTATGTATCAGACATTGCCACCTTGTGGAATAAAGGTGAATTGCACTTATTCTGTCATCTAAGATTCAATTATTGTTATGAAGAAAAAATACACGTACACTCATACATACCTCGGGTCGTTTGCGACCCTATACAATTTTTACAAAAAATGAATACAAAAATAGGCATTCTTTTATAATTTTATGATTTTTTTCTTGTTATATTCTTTATAATGAATTGATTGAGGAATACCAAGAAGGTTGATGTCTAATTTTAAAAAATGAACGAGGAGGAGGGTAGTGAATGACGTCCTGGGTCACTAAAGACCCGAGGTATGCATTTAAGGGTTAAAACATTATTGATGTTGTAAAGGTATTTATAAAGATAAAAAATGCACTAGAAAGTCAATTTAGGGGGCAAATATTGACATTTCTCGTCATTGTTTCATGGCACAGTCTTTTTTTTTCTTTCATCACATTAAATACAGGCTGCTAACTCAAATTCACAACTCAGATAAAATATAATTTATTTCGCTGCGATGCTGAAGAGTAGCAAGGAAGCACTGTTGCTATAAACAGGAACAGGAAACATACTGTAGCACAACATACTGTATGATAATGGTGTTTCTTCAAAATATTTGCAAAACAATTATTTTAGGCCTGCTTATAAAGGGTAAGAGTGTAAAGACACTTGTTTTGAAGTGTCATTTCATTCTAATGCTTAAAGCAGACTTGAACAGTATTGGATCCTAGCTTAATGCCCTCAGCGATGGAGCAACACTTCAGAAAGTGACGGGTGCCGAAATAGGCTACTTCAGAAGATGTCCATTCCTGTTGTAGGCTGAAAGTTGGAAAACTTTTCTGAAAACCAAGCTGACTTTAGGCTTAGATTGGAGTTGAAAAATTCTTAATGGAAAAGGTTGGTAAATGCCTCAGGGGGTACTCCACTCTAAAAGTTTGGAAACCACTGGACTAAGCTTGCTGATTATGCTAAATACGAATCCTGATAGCCTCCAAACAAAACATGCTACTAGTTGAACTATGCAATCTGTTGGGATTGGGCCTTACTAAGCTTGTTTTACATAAAAAAAATAAAATAAAAAAATGTTATGTTATGTTATTAATTTGGTTCAAAGACACAACAAAAAAAAAAAACAGAGAGGACCAGCACCAGAGGAAAGACAAACTAGATTTTAGATGACAGATGACCATTAGATGACACAAAACATAAACACAAAACTCTATTGTGATCCTGTAACAATGCTGTAAAAACATTTGCATTGACATTTCTGGCTGTTCAACAACCTAGAATTAGGCTTCATTTATTATAAAGCCCTGTTTAATGATAGTTGTAGGATAGAGTGAAAATATTTAAGGTTTAATGAATCACATAGGGCTGCTGCAGACGCTTCTGATTAAGAGGGCAATATGGGAAAACACATTGTTGTGCCAAGATCCACAAGAACACTCTGGACATGATGCTGTGCAACCCAGATTCATTTGTCCTAACACAATCTGGTTTTTAATCCACTTACTTCTAACAGAGAATTGAGCACGTATAGACTAAAGCTCAAATGCGACAAAACAGCTGACTATTGCAAACATCATTAGAACAGCAATGTAACACAGTTCGTAAATGTGGGAAGAAGGAGGCGGGAACCGGCGAACATTCAACGTAACTTTTAATTCAAAATAAACATAGAACAAAACGAAAGTAATGCCGGCAGACCCTCGCGGACGTCTGCCGGCCACACAAACATAATAAAACATAAAATAAAGTCCAGGCCTGGTCCTCTCTCGTCCTTCACTGATGTCGCTCCTCCTTTTATGCCTCCGGAGCTCCTCCGTGAGAGACTCGAGGCCGGCACGCCTCGCAGGTGACGCTCATTATCACTCGCGTCACCGGCCTCGCGCCGTTCCCTCACGGCTCTCGCCCGCCCTGCTCGTCACATACCCCCAACGCCCCTCGCAGGCCGGGGGGTACCTCCGAGACTGCGCTTTACTCCCCCCCGGGGCCTGTCTCGGCGGCCGCAGCACCTGGGGGTAAGGACAGACGAGACGAGAGAAAGGAGACGGAAGCAAGGGGAGCGACAGGACGAGAGAGGGGAGAGAGGAAAAAGAAAGAAAAAAAAAAAAAATGCTGGGTCCGGCTCCCAGACACACTGCCGCTCGGTCCTCAGCCTGCCAAGAGGCTCTTCTTCGCGGTGCCATGCGGTGGCACTGGACGCTCGGTGGACGGCCCGATCCTCGACCGCCTCCTGGCGGCCGGCGATGGCTCCTCCGACTGAGGGCAGCCGGCAGCGAGTCCCCCGTCCCCTGCTCCTCCCCTTCATGGCGGACGGCAGCAGGCTCCGGCCCACGGCAGACGGCGGCGACTCCTCCGCTCCCTCCAGGTCCAGGACGGCAGCCACCCCACCTCGTCCCAGGAGCACGGCATCCGGGTCTCCGTCCCACCTTTCACAAGGCTCCAGCACCACCGCCTCGGGCAGCCTTTCGCGGTCTTCACTTCCGCGCTGCCCGAACTCCGCAGCACCGCGATCCCCCTCAGCAGCGAGGGCTCTCCGACAGCATGTCCCTCCTTCCTCCCGGGTTTCGGCACCAATGTAACACAGTTCGTAAATGTGGGAAGAAGGAGGCGGGAACCGGCGAACATTCAACGTAACTTTTAATTCAAAATAAACATAGAACAAAACGAAAGTAATGCCGGCAGACCCTCGCGGACGTCTGCCGGCCACACAAACATAATAAAACATAAAATAAAGTCCAGGCCTGGTCCTCTCTCGTCCTTCACTGATGTCGCTCCTCCTTTTATGCCTCCGGAGCTCCTCCGTGAGAGACTCGAGGCCGGCACGCCTCGCAGGTGACGCTCATTATCACTCGCGTCACCGGCCTCGCGCCGTTCCCTCACGGCTCTCGCCCGCCCTGCTCGTCACAAGCAACATGATTTTTTTTACTTGTCCAAAGCAGGACTTGTTTATCTGACCTCTTAAAATACATTTGGCAGTTTTTATCCCCCAGACATGACAGCTACAAGCTGTCTCTCTCACCTTGAATTGATCAACATGACTACGCTTGAGTGCTTCACATTATCCTGGGCTTTTAGCATACTGTACAACAAAAGTATCTTTGAGGACCAAATGGACTTTAATATTTAATTAGAGGCACAAATGACTTTGAAGACTAATTTATTTCTGCTCTTGTATTAGATTAGGCACTCTCCAAATGATTTAAAAGGTGTTTATAGAATGTCAAGCGATACTTCAAACTTTAAGAAAAGAAAAGAAAAAAAAAACATGAGTGTCCCTATGCAGTGTTATTTTATCTACAGAAGTCATTCCTGTGAGATCCAGAGGACAACCCATGGGATAATGTCTGACCTTTAAAACTTGAGGAGGAGAGACGGGAGACCAAGATCATTATCGTCCCTCAAAGAGTCACCTTTCCTTCTTTGTTACCTGCTGCATAGCACTGACCACAATTGCTGATGGTCGACCACCAGCATCACCTTGTTTTGTCTCTGAGATGTGATTGCTATACCCCTCTATGACCTTTCAAAAGCTGTAATCTTTAACACTCGTTCAATTACTTCCATGACTTCAATGTCATATCCAAACTGAAGTTTCAATGCTAACAGATTAATGGCCAAATGTATGTGAATGCCCTCTTAAATGAACAAATTTGGCTATTCCCGTAAAATCAGTGAAGCCGACACAGCATGCAATAATATCCCAAACCGTTTGTAAAGTCCTTTTACAAATTGTAATTAATGACTACATGAAATTAAATTTTAAAGGGGTGGTTGATTATGATTTCACTTTTTTAACTTTATTTACTGTGTAATGTTGCTGTTAGAGCATAAACAATGTTTGCAAAGTTACGACGTTCAAAGTTCAATGCAAAAGTAGATATTTTCTTTTAAAGAATTCTCTGTTTAAGGACTAAAACAAATGGCTGCAAGGACTACAATGACTTTCTTCTCGGGTTAGTGACATCACTAACCCTAAAATTTACATAAACCCTGCCCCCGAGAACACGCAACAAAGGGGGCGAGGCCATGTTGGGCTGCTTTAGAGAAGAGGAAGAGTTGTTGTAGTACAGTGTTGTTCCCATGCTGTCATTTTACGCTGGACTGATTCACAAATGAGGGTCAATTCAATGCTGGATTTGCACAAAAGATTAACATGACTGCACATGTTAGTCGAAGAGTTGAATCAACTCCACAGCAACTACAGAAATGTATCCACTGACCATTCAGAAACATCCAGATGCATTCTATAAGTTGTAACTTCTTCCTGAGTCTCTCCATCAGTATCCGAATCCAGATTGAAAAATGTAAGGCCTAACACCGTCACTGACAATCTTTTTGGCTGCATGAGATTCTCCAGCTTTGTTGTTGTTGAGCAACCGAAGTGTGAGATGTTAAAGCTCCGCCCTCTTCCGGAAAGCGGCCGGGAGCAGCAGCTCAATGTTTTTGCTCACATCCAAAGAGGGGCAAATTTGACAAGATATAATAAATGATCTGTAGAGTATTTTGAGTTGAAACTTCACAGACACATTCTGGGGACACCAGAGACTTGTAAAAGGGGCATTATAGGTCCCCTTTAAAGGGTTAGTTCACCCAAAAATTAAAATTCTGTCATTAATTACTCACTCTCGTGCCGTTTTAAGATATTTTGACTCAGTGAGGCCTCCATAGCCAGCAATGACATTTTCTCTCTCAAGATCCATTAATGAACTAAAAACATATTTAAATCAGTTCATGTGAGTACAGTGGTTCAATATTAATATAAAGCGTCGAGAATATTTTTGGTGCGCCAAAAAAATAATGACTTATTTAGTGATGGCCGATTTCAAAACACTGAATTATTTAGGTTTTTTTTGGTGCACCAAAAATATTCTCGTCACTTTATAATATTAATATTGAACCACTGTGCTCACATGAACTGATTTAAATATGTTTTAGTACATTAATGGATCTTGAGAGAGGAAATGTCATTGCTCCCTATGCAGGCTTCACGGAGCCATCGGATTTCAACTAAAATATCTCAATTTGCGTTCCAAAGATTAACAAAGGTCTTACAGGTCTGGAATGGCATGAGTGTGAGTAATAAATGACAGAATTTTAATTTTTGGGTGAACTAACCCTTTAAGCAAGAACATGAGTATGGTGTACATGTGTCCGCATACTGTTTTTTTCAGGAACTTAAAAAACCACAAAGAAAATGTTCAAAGATGACAGAAAGCCATCTCCCAACTCATACTCATAGATATTCTCACTATGTTAATTGTAAACCACTCTGCCGTCTTGAATGTAAAAAGATCATACAGAATATGACAAAAATGTCTATGTAGGCTTCAGGTATTGAGCTGAGATGGTCTGACGGAATCCATGTATTATCCCAGGCTTATGCATTTAGATCTGTCATTAAAGGACTGAGATGTATATTTAAAAAAAAAATCCCAGTCGACAGAGTTCTTCTCATCCATTTTGACAATAATCCGGTTGATATCCCAATCCGACACTAGTTCATTCGCTTGGAAGCTTATAGGCTTTAATAAAAGTGCATAACTTAACATTTTGAGAAATATCACAAGGCAAACATCTATCCAAATGAAACAATTTATAATAATAATAATAATTATTATTATTATTTTTATTTATTATTAAATCAAAATAAATTTTCTCATTTGGTTATATTTTTGCTTTGTGGCAATAATATTGAAATGTAATAAAATAAATAAATATAGTTTATTTTACATACAGTATAAGAACAAAGTAGGGCAAATTCACCAATCACTAACACTCCAGTTCAACCAATGCTAAATGCACTGAACTTAGACTCTGCTGTATTTGAGTTAATTCTTTTTTGTTCAATCAAGTTTCTTTTGTAGTATGCATCCTTCACAGCCTAGCAAAACTGATAAGACCGGGAAGTGCACCTTAGCAGACAGCACAAAGCAGA
This sequence comes from Chanodichthys erythropterus, assembly GCF_024489055.1. Classification (NCBI taxonomy): domain Eukaryota; kingdom Metazoa; phylum Chordata; class Actinopteri; order Cypriniformes; family Xenocyprididae; genus Chanodichthys; species Chanodichthys erythropterus. The sequence goes on along the minus strand of NC_090221.1, from coordinate 18,233,780 downwards.
CAAATAAACAGCAAGTGCAATTAGTCCTTATGAATTCACCCCCAGCGTATTTCAGGTATCTCTATATAGAGATAATTTCAGTCTGATTGAGGAGCTGAACAAACTGTGTATGAGATGGTCTATGAGTGCTGAACCAGACAGCTGGAGGAGTTCATCTGTCAGAGCAGAGATCAAAGGGTCTGGATGAACTGTGGCCAGAGCTGGAGTGAATCTGAAAAAATACTGTCATCCTTTATGCATGCAGGAAGATCACAGACACTAGATCAGCAAGGACTTCTAAAGTACCCAGGTAAAGCAATCTGTTAGCAGTGGCGACTCGTAGGTTTTAAAATAGAAGAGACACACTAAATTGTAGAGGTTTGGGGATCCCCTGCTGAGGATTATTGTTGTTATTATTATTATTAGCTTAACTGCTTTAAATGGGCTTTTTGCTCACTTATAGATGGAAAATTTAAAGAAAATATACAGCAACATAATACAAATATAATTTCACTCACCTAGCCTATCACTTGAAGCAAACATCCATCCCTTAAATGTCTGTGTTAAAAGAGTGTATTGCGCTCTCTAGTGAAGCTGACTGCTGTAGCCAACTTAGGCGTTGAGTCTTCCCTAATTTTTAATTTGTATACTGTTTGAATGACAGCTCGGTAAATTTGTTGGTAGTCAAATATTCAATATAACTTATCTCCATAATTAAGATACTTGGTACAATATCAGTGCAGCGGTTGCAGTTCAAACTAATATCACATAATTTACATCTCTTCGATGATTGGTTGATTTACCAAGGGAGGCTAGTCTCCCCTGCGATGTATCTTTTCTCAACTCTTGAATGGAGATTGGCTATTTTTTCTCCAACTGAGGCACAAGACAGAGCCTGGTGTCATGAGAAATCGAGTCCCCCGCCCCCAAGGAATCGCAAAGCCACTGGAAGGCAAGCCTGCAACCTTTAGTCAAAAAAGCGTAACGGCTAATGCTAATTGGTGGTATGGGCGGTACACATTGGCGGTACGGAGGGAGGAGTTTTGAGCAGTGACACGATAGGCTGAGAGGGGCGGCACGCGATTAAGTTAGCCGTTATGCTTTCTCCAATGGTAAGAGATACAGACCCTCTTATCTCTATAATATAATAATACGATCTATAATAATACAATCTCTGAAGGAATAGGGTCTCCTTTAGGACCCAGGCGGTAATGCCTGATCAAAAGTTGTTATTGTGATGTCTTGACTAATTAACCTATTTCATTATTGCATAATGTTTATTACGTTAAGTGCAAAAACAACATGCTTGAAATATAAAATGAATACCTATGTATTGCATATAGTAAAACAAACTGGAAACAGATGTTGGAAGTAAAAAAAAAATACCTAATATAATATAAGCTAAGCTAGCAGGCTAATCGACTAATTGATGCATGCTATGCTAGTACATAAGCTAACTAAAAAAAAGTAAGAATGAGAAATGCTTGATTTTATAACCTATAGCTTCAGTTATATACTAGTATATGAACCATGTAATTTAAAATAAATTAATGGTGATTATAGGCATTTTAAACAATATAAATCATCACGTGATTTTGCAGGAATTATAATCAAAATTACTAACAATTAAGTATCTGTTGAACCAATGGGATCACTCGGGGTACAAAAGGAGACCTTAGCGGTTGTAATGACATTGGCAGATTCAGCAAGTTTGTGACAGAACAGTGGTGCTTTCGATTTCAGTAACATGTTGTTACAGCCATGAAATTACAAACAAAAAATATACATTCTGATACATGAAATGAAGCGAATAACTGGGAACTTTATTAACATTAATCCATCCTTCTCCCATTTTCACATCAAAATTTTGGGTAGGTTGTGCCTCCCCTGACAAGCCGCCACTGACATTCCCAGTCATTTTAAAGGCAGTTGCTCAGCTGGTGCATACAGCCTCAGAGGGTACATCTCTTTATGCCTTTCAGTATACACATCTAATAACTACAGTATTTCTGAATGTCAGTTAATGGAGAAAAATCTCTCTATTTTGCCTATATTTTGTAGTTGCAACATCTCAACAGACAGTATTCAATCCTTGACATCCACTTAATTACAAGAACCATACCCCCCCCCCCCTTTTTTTTTTTTTTTTTGTGGTCTGTCAACAGCCTGACAGATAACAATTAATGTGTCATGTGATTGTAGGGCAGCCTGAACCTGTAATGTCATTTTCCATCAGACCACTAGGACTCATGCTCAATCACTATATTTTGCCATATCTGACACTAAAGACTGTTGTACATGAAAAAGTAAGCTATAATTTTAGATGTAAATGCTGTGGAAAGAACAGATCCTATCACTTGCTGTGGAAAGAACAGATCCTATCACTTGTGAACCAAAGAAACCTTGATGTGAGTGTGTGGGGGTGGCATGCATTTAAGGTGCGAGTCTTCCTTCCTTTTTCCAACAAAGGAAATGTCAAAATAAAGGAATGATCTAACATGATCTAAATCTATGCTAATGCCATGTTTCATTTGGTTTTGAATGTAGAATGTAAATCCTCCAGATTTGGCTTCTTGCCATCTGTGGCCCTTATTTGTTGAGTAGTGTGAAATTATTTGCTTGTTATACTCTACATGAATAATTCATTCTCCAGCTACATGTTTTGAAAGCTTGGTTAATATTAACCTCGTTAAGGCCATAATAAAGTTCAGATTCAACCCTCCTTGTTATCAGAGTATTTTAAGCAGTATCTCGAGTCATTATTTGTAAATATCAATGTGAGATCTCTGATCAGTAATATGCATGTTTCCAATAAATGATGGAAAAGATTCACATTCCAACATTTTTATAGCTAACACTAAAAACACTTTAGACTCCTTTATTTATTCAAATTGCAACAATGATTGAATCATAAATGTACCTTTTCAACAAGTGTGAATTTTATTTGCGATCAGAAAATACATTATTGGCAAATGTATTTATACAGGTGCTCTTCGATTTTGCTCTAATGGTTATGTGAGATGGAGGATAACTACATATGTCCTAAAATATTCAACATTTAAACATCTCTGCACTAAATGGAATCAGTATATTTCAGTACTTGACAGGAACTAATGGGCTCATATCCTCCAAACTGCTGTACTCATCTTTGGGATGTCAGCTGTATACCAATGAGCTGCAAATCTTATGGAAATTCATAACATATTCTCTTAATTAGGTGGTCATGAGAGAAGCTTCTACAGGTTAGCTGCCATTGGACCTTTAAGTGCTTTGAAGAGTAAAAGTGTTGTAGTGACCACATAAAAAAAAAAAAAACAACAACATCCAATTATATATATATATATATATATATATATATATATATATATATATATATATATATATATATATATATATATCTGTATGTGTGTGTGTTCCTGCATACCCTTCAGCCATGACTGTATTCACAAACAGCACACCTAGAGTACCTTGCAGCTTTTATAAAATGGTTACCAAACAAGACAAACACAATACATTGAAGCCAAAAATATATGTATTAATTTATTACTTTTTTGAAGGAAAATCATTTAACATGACAAGAAAAACATGACAAGAAAAACGCTGTGTCCGAATGTGTCTACTTTCATAGCAGGTCAAAAAAGAGCCAAGTATTAATTCATATTCATAAAACCGTATGTGAAAAGTACCCTGAAGACCTACCACTTCTGGTGAGATTGATGTGCGCATTTGATGGACACTTTACTATCCCATGAGGCCACGGGAGAGGATTTTTTTCTGCCAGACTGCCTTCTGTATTCAACTTATAAAGAAGGTGTAATGCCACTCGCAGTTCAAGACGCGTACACTACGTCCTGCACCTTCCATATTCAATGTACGAAAAAAGCGTAACTGATGCAACATCTGATTTTTCCTAAGTTGAATACGGAAGGCGGTCTGGCCGAAGCTAGATATTTTACTTTATAACTTGTTAAATATGGATATATTTCTTAAACAAATGCATCACTTTGCTTCAGAAGGTCTTTATTAACCCCTGGAGCCTTGTGGAGTACATTTATGATGGATGGATGGATGGATGGATGGATGGATGGATGGATGGATGGATGGATGGATGCACGCACTTTCTTGAGCTTCATACTCATTGGTCCCATTCACTGCCATTATAAAGTCTGGATGTGTCAGATTATTTATTAATATAACTCAGATTGTGTTCATCAGAAAGATGAAAGTCACCTAGAATGGCTTGAGGGTGAGTAAATCTTGGGTCAATTTTCATTTTAAGGTGAACTAATCCTTTAAATAACTGTTCCAGCAGAAACTAAACCAGTCATAATACATTTATAGATTTGTTCTTAAATAAAATGTGGTCCCACTTTACATTAAGTGGCCTTAACTACTATGTACTTGCATCAAAAAATAAGTACAATGTACTTATTGGGATCATACTGAATTGCAAAACACTTTTGCTGCTATTGAGGTGGGATACGGGTAAGTTTATGAAAAGCTTTGGTGGTATGGGTATGGGTAGGTTTAGGGTAGGGTAAAGTGTAAGGGTTGGGTCAACAGTGTAATTATAAATGTAATAACATAAATTAATTACAGATGTAATTACATGCAGGTGTTTTTAAACTATAAATACAATGTAAAAACATGTATGTCCACAATAAGTGCATTGTATCAAATGATTAATTTAAATGTAAGTACATAGTAGTTAAGGCCACTTAATATAAAGTGGGACCTAAAATGTTCTTATTGTCCCAAATAAAACACCTCTGTGTTGAAAAATTAGGTTTATAAATTAGAGCCCATGCTAAAAGAACTTGTCGATGAAACTTGGAAAGTTTTATAGGAAGTTTGGATATATCATAATTGCACATTAAAAGAAAATGAATACCACCAAGTTGTGAACAAATTATTTGAGGAAAAACAATCCAAATAGAAGCTGGTTTTGATAGGTATTGATTCAACCAATTAATTTTAAATGTATTGTTGAGGGAGTAAAAATCAATGAAGTTCAAACCACCATTATAATAAGGGTTTAATATGAACGACTTTCCCATATAGTGAGATTTATTTTTCCATAAAAATTTTATTAAGTGCGACTTTGCAGTCAGCATTTGCGCACAAAGGTACCTCACAAAAAGACTTCTGAGACAGTGTAATGGTTTAATGATCTACAACAAAATAGAGAGATCTTTGGTGATATCTAAGGGAATATTTAATTACTACTAATTTTTTTAGTAGAAATGACATCAAAAGTGGAAAATGTAGGTAAAAAATGTACATTTACACACAAACTGACCACCATGCTCACCTTTCAGACACCATCTTTATTTTTTAGTATAACCGCCACAAAAAGGAAGTTTGGGTTTGTGGGATATCAAAGGCAACAAAGGATACATCTATGCTGCCTTCAAATTTGATCAGATGAAGGTCTCTCAGGAGACAGGATGTGATGCTAACATTGGATTCAGACATGCCTTGATGCTTTCTTACTTTGGCATCATCCTCCGAAGGCAGCATTTTTAAGCTTTCGGACACAGCCATCAACGTATCTCCTGCATGTGAAAACTGGGGGAAGGGTGTGGCCTCAAAATTTAAAGGTCCCGATCTTCGGGATCCCATGTTTCAAACTTTAGTTAGTGTGTAATGTTGTTGTTAGAGTATAAATAAAATCTGTAAAATTTTAAAGCTCAAAGTTCAATGCCAAGTGAGATATTTTATTTAACATCGAACGGCCAGTTTGGACTACATCCCTCTACTTCCTTCTTTAATGACGTCACTAAAACAGTTTTTTGACTAACCTCCGCCCACAGGAATACACAAAAAAGGGGCGTGGTCTTGTTGCGCTCCCATGGAGAAGAGCAAGAGTTGCGTTTGTAGAGTGTGTTTGACGCCATGTCGTCGAAACGGTGTTATTTTCATCCCGCAGTCCAATCACCTTTGTTTGGCCTTCCCAGGGACGCTGTACTTAGAGATCAATGGTTACAATTTATGTTTAACTCGGTTCCCGAAAATTATAATTGTGGTATCCTTACTGCAATAGTTAATGTTGGACTGCAGTGCACTTAATGGCCACAAGAGGGGACCATTTTTATGTATATGGCTGTTTTCCGTATGAGGTACTCTTCTGAGTGAGTGCTAACGTTGTACATTTTCTGTCGCTGCTTGTGGAGATTAAAGAGTTCAGTCTCTCGGGAATTATTGTATTTTGTGTTCATTCGGCACAACACCACAATAATCCACATGTAAAACTATGTGCAGCACATGTTATGGTAAGAGGCGTGACCTTTCCGGGCAAGGAGCGCTAAGCTGCTGTCGAATCACAACACAGGAACCGCTGGCACAACCAGAACTCGTTACGTATTTCTGAAGGAGGGACTTCATAGAACAAGGAAGTCATCAGCCCGTTTTTATGACAGTGGAAACAGCGGTTTACAGATTAAATTATGTGAAAAATACTGTTTTTTTACACGCGAAACATGAACACATGTTATATTGCACACTATAAACACAATCAAAGCTTCAAAAAACCATGAAAAACGGGACCTTTAAGGTAAATGAGACAGAAATTACGCCAGCAAGGTTCAATTATACTTCATTACATCAATAATAAACGGTTACTTTTGCTGCAATGCATAACACATAGAACAGTTCTGACAGTATATTGATTGTTTATATTGCTAAAGGTGTTTTGCAGATTTGAAATCCAGTAAATAAGTATTTTTTAAATTGGTGATTTATCTGAGATTTGAGTTTTCTCTCTATATTTGAACTTTTGATATTTACGGAGCCTCGCCATGCTTCTGTCAGTGATTACCACCTGCTCAGCACTGCTTTAGGCCACATAAAAGAGAATATGAGATCACTGAAGCTTTTCTTCCATTATTTGAACCCTGCTCATTCTATTATTACATCTGAAGTTTATAAACTATTAACGTACAGCTTAATGAATAATGCATTGAAATGGGAAGAACAGCTCCATCATAAGAAAAGATGGGCTGCACACCATGACTAATGCAGTACATATGTGTTTTCTGTGCAAACAGAGAGGATGATGCCATCTCCAGCCTTGTTACAAGAGAAGCATGCTCAGCGTCCTCAGTGTGAATACTATTGTCTTATTTCCAATTAGCTGAACTTGTGAAAAGAACTGTAAAGAAGTAAATGTGTTGATTTTTTTTCAAACATCTGGATCTTAAATTGTAGTAACATTAATATAAGCATTTAAATTAGATTATTATTATACAAACCATATTTCTAAATGGCTAGCTTTGGAATGGAGGAATGTTACATGAGAATTAAAGAGAAATGACATCAATACAAGCAAAACCTCTTGGACTGTTGTACAGTTGCAAGAAAAAGTATGCGAACCACTTGCAGAATCTGTGAAAATGTGCAAAATTTTAATAAAATAAGGGAGATAATACAAAATATTTTTTATTTAGTACTGTCTTGAGTATGATTTTAGATATAATCCACAAGACAAAAGAAAAAAAATAAATAGCTGAATTTATTAAAATAACCCCATTCATAAGTATGTGAACCATTAGTTCTTAATACTGTGTGTGGTTACCTGATGATCTACTACTGTTTTTTGTTTTGTGATGGCTGTTCATGAGTCTCTTGTTTGTCCTGAGCAGTTAAACTGAGCTCTTTTTCCAGCGTTTTTTGCATATTTGAACCCTTTCCAGCAGTGAATGATTTTGAGATCCATCTTTTCACACTGAGCACAACTGAGGGACTCAAATATGCAAAAAAATGCTGGGAAACTGAAGAATCACAGATTCTGCAAGTGGTTCACATACTTTTTCTTGCAACTTTATCAGGCTTCTATAGAATAAGAAAAGGAACAGCTATTTAAGCATCAGAATCATTAAAATGACTATACTTAACAGAATATAATGTGTATATTTTTTCTAAATTTCAGTTATCAGTTATTGTCAGTTAGCTGCGTCCCAGCACTGGGGTTTCAGCAGGAAGGGCATTCGATGTAAAAACGCACTCCGCAAGATACTTTTAGAAATATTGCTTTACAATATTGTGTTTTTCCCTAATAAAGTAACTAACTGTGTTACTTAATTACTTCTAATGTAAAGTAATATGTTACATTACTTTTGCTTTGCTTTTTTCTTACCTGGGCTGGGCTGCTCGTTTTGCAAACCGTGAGTACAGTTTTCAAAACTGTGTGAATGGATTGGGAAAACGTGCGCACATAATATGAATTTGTGGGTACAGATTGAAAAACCAAAGGTACAGTTTATAAATCTGAGCGCATAATTTATCTGTGGGCACAATTTGTTAAACTGAGGGAACGATTTGAGAATCTGTGAGTGCGGTTTATAAACTGAGGGGACGGATTGCAAAACTATGACCACGGAATTGCAGGTCTTATTTTTTCTTCTCCTCGAGGTGACTTCCCGGGCTCAGTATAAAGGCCCTTTCTAACCAAACTGAAGTAACTGAAGGAAATGAAAATTCACACCTGAACAGTAGAAAAAAATGTCAGATGGAGCAATAATAACTGACATGATCCATGATAACATGATATTTTTAGTGATATTTATGAATTGTCTTTCTAAATGTTTTGTTAGCATGTTGCTAATGTGGTTAAATGTGGTTAAAGTTACCATCGTTTATTACTGTATTCACGGAGACAAGAGAGCTGTTGCTATTTTCATTTTTAAACACTTGCAGTCTGTATAATGCATAAACACAACTTCATTCTTTATAAATCTCTCCAACAGTGTGTAATGTTAGCTTTAGCCATGGAGCACTATCAAACTCATTCAGAATCAAATGTAATACATCCAAATAAATACTATACTTACATGATCCGATGTATGCAAGCAGCATGCATGACGAACATCTTGTAAAGATCCATTTTGAGGGTTATATTAGCTGTGTAAACTGTGTTTATGCTCTTCAAGGCAAGCGCGTGCTCCGGGGGTGGGGGAGCACGAGAATTAAAGGGGCCGCAACCTATATATCGGTGCATAGTTAATGATGCCCCAAAATAGGCAGTTAAAATAGTTAAAAAAATATCTATGGGGTATTTTCAGCTGAAACGTCATAGACACATTCAGGGGACACCTTAGACTTATATTACATCTTTTAAAAAGAAGTTCTAGGGCACCTTTAACAAGTTATGAAGTAAAATATGTAGCTTCCGCCAGACCGCCTTCCGTATTCAACTTATGAAAAAAACGGAACTGGCGTCACATCACGTTTCGTAAATTGAAAAGGGAAGGCGTAGGACGTACAGCATAAGCTTTTTGAAGAATACCGAAGGCGGTCTGGCAGAAGCTACATATTTTACTTAATTTACGTAATTTTCATTTGAAAGTGATCCATCCTTTAAGCTGTGCTTCCATTCTGGATTGCAGAAGAATATGACAGAAGAAAGTTCAACACTTTTATTTCAGCAATAAAAAAGTGAAACACAGATGTGATGTTTATCTAAAGTCATTTTTGCTTATTAGTATGATTGAATTGGATCACCATGGGTAAGCAAGAAAGTCATTGGTTAATAAAGTGAGACTAAATACATAACGTGTATTTGTATTACTTAACATTTAATTATTGCAGGTTTGCATAATATTCTGAGTTTTCATTTCCCTGTTATTTTGAGAAATACTGGGTATGAGATGAGTAAACGCAAACGTTTATACAGTGCAAACGCCTCTGCACCTTACGATTTCTCTCAACATGGGGACTGGAGAGTGTTACTATACAAGTTACATTAAAAAAGTAATCTCACTACATAACTCTCATTACTTGTCATGTTACCCCCAACATTGTATATTTATCAAATACATTTTTCCCCGTCTCCATTTGATATCACATCTCATGCACTAGCCTGGAGCAAGAGTTTATATACTACTAGTGCTTGCGACTAAAACTGAGATGAATTGGAATGCTAAATGAAAAGCTCTCTCCAGGTATGCTAGACCACCTTGGTTGCATTAAGTCTCAGTGGGATTTACGACTGATCTTTTCACAGATTTGAGGGATAAAGAAAGATTTTTTTTTTTTTTTTTAGAAGCAAGTTTGTGGACCTAAGCAACAGCTGCATCCAAGCACATCATCTGGATAAACAGAGAAGACTGCTGCTGAGCTGCCACTGATCTCTAAATTGTGATCCATTGATTTCACACGCTCTCACTCAGGAACTGAGATATGAAGGTGTAGCAGAATTGAGAAAAATAAATCAAGTTTTCCATTATTTAATCAGCTCAGTTTAGCATTTTGTAGGGTATTTAAATGATAGGCCTCTTCAGTGTATGACACCCTACAGGCAACTTGCATTGACAATGTAATGCTTCACATAAATTCTGAAGACTCTAATAGTCATTCTGATCTCCAGCAGCTGATAAATATAATATATGAAATAGGATTCTAATCAGTGATTTAATTTCAGTCATATCTATTGTAATCTCTCTTTCTTATGTTAACATTAAGTCACAGGAGAAAATCAAATGTTTGAATCTTATCTGTTTCCTTGAATTTATACTCAGGCTTGACACTAAATTCCCACATCACTACTTAGCAACAGGGCTGAATCACTACCAAAAGGCTTGAAAAAAACCTTATGCTTATATATATAAAATACTCTTTTTAAGGGGCTGTTTACACATCACCATTTTTAACTAAAAGTGTAAAACGTTTTATGCATTTTGGTTGTTCATTTACCTGACAATATTGTTTTGAGGGCCTGAAAACTTTTGAAAACGGGTTTCAAAGTGCAAGTTTTTGAAAACCCTACAATTATCATATCTGTGTAAACTACAAAAACATCATATGCTTATTACATATTCAGTCTATAGGTGCGTAGTGTTTGTTTACAAAGTGACATTGCCAACTACTGGCCTGGTAGCAGAATACAGCGTTTTTAGTTGTCTTCACAGATCCATGTGAACTGGGATCCTTTTGATGATGTTGTTGTCTGTATGCAAAAAAAAAAAAAAAAAAAAGAAAGAAAAAGTACATTGTTGTTGTGTAAACATACTCTAAACCTAAATCTCTTTCAAGAAAAACTGACCTGCTGTAACCTGCAATTTCACTGTGTAGGAGGAATGTGTATTTGTTTTTAGCTGCTTTAAATGTCTCAAATGTCAACCAAACTTACAATCTTGCTGATTGTTTGTATATGCCGTGAGGTGCTCAGAAGATGCAGTGATGATATACAGGTGGCATTAGAAACACTTCTGAATAAAGTGAAAGTCAGGTGCAGTGATGACTGAAGGAAGGGACGTTTGGAGGAGAATGTGTGTCTGTGTATAGAAGACAGAAACAGTGGGCTACATCCTACACCATCTGTTTCCTCTCCCTCTGTCCCAAAGGGATGTGTCTGGGAGTGTGTGTGTGTGTTTTAATGAGCACCCACACAGGTGAGAGAGATGCGATGGAAGAGCTTTAAAGTCCGTGTAAAGTCAATTCTGAGAATTTTTTCCAAACACGTTATAAATGTTACAAATGTATTGCTGAAACACATTACAAAAACTGTGCACTTGGGCTGTGCGATTTATCACACAATATGAAAAATAACATTGACATTGCACTTAAATGTGATTCATAGTGCGATTATCAAATCGCAAAGGCTGCAATTATTATTTTTTTTAATGCGCAGCTTGTCAATGAAGTAAAAATGCTCCAAATGCTAATCCATCTGAAAGCAAAAAAAAAAATCAACACGTGCCAAACATCTTTCTAGACATGAGAAGCATTTATTAACATCTTGTCCAACAAAAGACAACATTTAATAACATGTTTTTACTCCAAACTCACTTCATAACATCTCTTGTGAGATGATGTGGCTTCTTACACAGAACAAGGCAGTTGTGCGTTTATTAGTCATGTTTAATCAATCAAAGCATTTCAATCTTCTGTATATTCAGGATTTCCTGGAATGACATGTGTTATCCACTTCTACGGCAGGGCATATTTAGAGTTTCTGTGCAAGAGCGCCCTCTGGATTTCAGATGGAGAAGCATTTACTACTGATCACAGAGCTGCACAAGCTGCGCATAAAATTGCATCCTTTGCCAAATCACAAAAGTGATCTTTAATCGCGATGCTCTCCCAAGATTTTTTACCATAAAGAGTTTTTAAAATCAGTTTGATGGTATAATTTAATGTATTTAGGTTGATTCAATGATATTATTTTAAATATTTTGATTTGAATAAAAGTTAACTCAGAGATTACCTTTTTTCAGTATAGCATTGCAGATCAGAGGCACATGTTTGCTCTTACAGGCCAAGATAACCCATCATTTTTCAGTATATAAAAATGCTACCTATGAATAAACAAAGAACTCCACTTTAACCTTAGAAAACCTCTTAGTGGCTAAAGTCTTGTGTTTGAAAATAAGTAAGTACATAAAAATGGTATTGCTGCTAGAAAAAAAAAAAGAAAGAAAAAAAAGTATAATTTTGTAATCTATTATTTGCCTGCACATGAGCTGCATGTAAATCTAGCAGGTCTAACTTTAGATTTAACTTTATTTTATTTATTTATATATTTATTTATTTTATAGAAGAGCATATTTAACCTTAATGTCATTTTCCACCATTTTATCATTCACAATTGCCTAGCAGTTAATTGAAATCTTTTCCCTTTAAAGCTTTTGACCAAAGGTCACTGTTGATGAGAAAAGGGACAATATGCAACTGAATAAAGAAGAAACAATGATCTGTAGGACCAATATGAATGAATAAATGTAATTCTGCTGTCAGTGGGTTCAGTAGAAGAGTATGATAAAGAGAGGGCACAATCTCTAAAATCAAAGAACAAAAACTGCTGTTCTCTACAAGTAACAGGCCAATATCTTATAATCCACCTTTCTCAAATGCTAATAAAGCAAAACACTGTTTATGTGGGAGTGAGGAGAACAAATATTTACACATTAATGTCAATATGCTTTCTGCAGATATGTCTGTGATGAAAGCAAATGGATGGCAGTTCTCAGACTTGGAGCTAAGCTCCTTGCCGAAGTATTTTATGAATCAAATGAAGGGGCAAAATTTAATCCACTTCAAGCCATAAACTCACAAGCTCATAGGAATAAATCCATTTACCAGCAGCATCCTTTGTGTAAACACAAGCAGAAAAATGTTTGGTTGAAGTGATAACTAGATCAAGAGCAAAAATAGCATTACAACATTATTCTGGTAAAGTAAGAAATATTTTTCTGTACACTGGCTAAATGGAGCCAAATGTGTTTACTGGAACAAACAAAAAATGGACTAGAGCATTCATATGTAGAAATAAAAAGACAAACAAACTGCCAATTATTTCTTTCTCTTTTTGAAACAGATTGGAGAAAGTAATTCTGGTACTGTTCCCTTCAAATGTAAGGGTTGTTTTAAGTCACTGTGGAGTGCCCACTACCATTCAAAAGTTTGGGTCATGTTTCAATTTAAAACTATTACTTTTGAACAAGATTTTAGATATAGATATAGAGGCTATAACATGAGCAATATTATATGGCTGGATATCAACATGGCTATGATTCGGCCATAGGCAATCACAGTGTGCTGATATACAGCCATATCGCATGGCTACTCATGTGATATTGCGTTTATACAACAGTTCAATGGCACACATGGGTAAATAAATAAGAACAACAACAGAGTGTCTTTAAAAACCCTCTTTTGTGAGGAACTGCTTCCTTCCATCATCGATTCAAATCTCAAGTTGACAGTTTAACAGTTGAGCCCAAGCCTTCATTACTAATTCTAAATTGTCACTTTAGAACCAGTAACAAAGGAATGTTGAGTTGCTTCATTGAAACTCACTGTAATATGTAGAGTATTATGAGAGAGAGATCACCTGAGTGAGTGTATTATCTGCATCTAGCTGATATTCTTTAGGTCAATCTATTTATAATCACAAAATTAGTCTGGATGTCTTTGTCCTTTTAACATTTAAGACATTCCCATGACAGAGCTAGTCAATGCATTTGTCAGGTGCGTCTCATAAGATGTTAAAAGTAATGCTGCCTTTGCGTGCTCTCGGAATTATCATAAGTTTCCTAGGTAAAAATTGCACATGAACGCCATGTCGAAATGTCGAAACCATTTCGAAACTTGAATGCGGTGAGCTCGTAATCACAACTTCAGAAGTGGGAATTATAACATTTCCAATAGCATGTGAAGGCATAAAAAAACAACGTCCTTGTTTGCTTGTTTCAGTCCATTTCAATATAAAAGTCTTTGTGACTGACTGACTCACTCATAAAGACAGTTTTTGCCGCCATCTCATGGCGTTTTAATGTAACTTTCACTGAAGTCGAAATTACTAATCTTTCTCAATACCAAAAAATACGGCATGTTATTTATATAAAATATTTATTGAACAATAATATTTAAATTAACAACAATAGCCATTATAACAGTATAAGAAGTAAAATAGGAAACAAAAACACAAGCAAACAGTTCAGTCAAATGTACAAAAGCAGCACTCTGCAGCAGACTTAATCTCAATGTAAATATAAAGTTATTAAACTTAATATAGCCCTTAAACCAATTCTATTAGCTCTGCAACAAGTAATAGATTAATAAGACCGAAAATTGCCCGTTTGATATACCAAAAATAAATTACCTCATGTTTAACCACTATCTACATAAGAGCCAGCAGCAAATTCCTGAAGGACTGGCCAAGCTGAAGCTGTTCTCTGCGGGTACTTGAGCGCTGAACGGTCGCTGATGGTCTGGATCTGGATCTATACAAATTTGAGGCATTATGTTTGCATATAAATCGATATATCTGAGGTCTAAACATCTATATTCTCACCTAAAAATAACTCTTAAAACTACATTGTTACAAAATAATAGTAGTATCTATACAAATATGGTGGGTTTGCTCGTCCGCCATGACACTCACTGTAAGAATGCTCACAGCAGAGTGATTCAAACGGTGAAATAGTTCCTGACGATACTGGTATATACATATTTAAGTTGTACCAGATAGGGGGCCTGCATGGTTAAAAAAGGTATGTGGAGTTGATGGTTTAATCATCTACTCAGAATATTCAATGTCACATTTTCAATAAAAACAAGGATGAAAAATGAATCTCAGTGATTGGAAAAGGAGGCATTGGAGGCTACTAACGCCTATCCACTCCTACCTTCTCCTACAGCCTACAGTAATAAGTGAGACGAACTCAGAATAGAAAAGTTAACTGAATATTAATAGACATTCACTGGAGAGTCAGTATGCCCGCTGGCCTTCCTCTCTAACCACTCTCCTCTGTCTAACCTCCTCAACTCTCAAATCTACCTGTGTGCTGCATGACTGGTCATTAAGCTCCAGAGAACAGAAGCAAGCAAAGGAGAAGAGAAGGACAAAGGCATCGACTTGAACACACAGCCCAGCAGCCTATACCTTAATTCTCTACATTTGTGAGTCACAAACTGATTCAGAGCTCATTAGCTTCAACAATCTCAATGGTGGAAGGTCAAATTAACGCAGGTCTTGAGGTCTGGAGGTGATCTGTACTGAGGGAAACTGGTTCATACCTCAGGTGATTCATTTAAGAGCAATATGACACAGCTCCAGCTCCACAGCTTTTTTTTTTTTTTTTTGACAGTTATATGGCAGTTAAAAATACTTAACGTGTTTTGGGTAAAGTGCTTGTAAATGTACTTGAAATTAGTATGCAATTTTGTTCTGCTGTGTTTGACAATGTAAGAAGCTATTCTACGCTATGCAAGTCAATTTAACCCTCTATGGCATAGTGTTGCCCTCAGGCAACAAACCACTTTTTTGGACTGTTCAGTAAAATGATGGGCTGAAGTGGGTGTAGCCTTTTGTTTGGGGATAGAGCAGTCATTTAGGAAGCAAAGCTTCATGGGACACAGTGCCACAAAAAAACATTTTGTTAAATAAATACAAACTCTACATTTCAAAATGCTAAATATCTTTTTTCTACATTTACTAACTCTATGTAAACTAAACACAGCAAACCTGACTCAAAATTGAATCAAATCATCAAAAGTTTTCTATCCAACATGAACATGTAGTCAATCATTTCGCAATGACTGTCAAAGTACTAATAACTGATGGCATTATGAAAACTGCATTACTTGTCACACTGTAAAAAACCCAACTTGAAAAAGTGCAAATGACTGCAAATGGTTGTGTTGGTTCAAGCAGGTGTTAACAGTGATCAACAACTAAAAAAGGTAATTTGGTTAGAGAGAATAACCATACTACCATCAATCACTATTACACCTCCAACCTGACCCCGACCACACTCCACCACTCGAGTCGGGACCCTATTGGCCCTCGCTGCACCCACCCACCAAGAAATAGTACTGGCTTCAGGTGTCTCCCTGGAGGTCATCAACGACATTACACCCAATCCAAGAGTGCTTGAGCTCCTCACCCCAGGGAGTGCACGTGTAAAGTGGGTGCCAGGTCGTGCCGGAGACCAGATGCTGTTCCACGGCACAACAAAAGCAGCAGACATGTAAAATCCTTCGCGAAAATTGCGTTTTACGCAATCCTGAAAAAGGTTATTTTTTGGGGCCTGTGCAGATATTTATTTATTTACTTATTTATTTTAATTTATTTATTTTTACTTCCTTTTTAATTTCTTTTTTGTGCCTAAGCCCTTGCTATATTGTTGAATAAATTGACTGTACATTGATTGCCATCTTGTTCTTTTATTTTTGGTTTTCTTAATCTCTTCAGCACTGGTTAAATGGTTTATCTGGTTTCACACCCTGGGGTTTTAGGGGAACCTTTTAGTTTAGATTAGAACTGGGACATTTTGCACTAGGGACCCCAGCAAATGGCCGAAATAGAATATTCATGAAAGAAAAGACAGCATGATGTGGGCAATAATCAAGAGGAACTTTATGGTGAGTTTGCTTAACATTAATTATAATTAATAAATGATTATTGTTGTTCTTTCTTTGTCACAGTTTTCCTATAAGTCGATATTGGTCGTTTAGTCGATACACTACTTCCTTTTGAATGATACTGAATAATTATATTGTGCAGCAGTAGCTATAAACTAAAAAAAAAATACAATTTATTATCTATTTCATTAATAATTCATTAATTTGCCTTTTATTAACCTGATCATTCACATTGTGTATTTTCTAATACAGATCTACATTGAGCATACACTTCATAGGTACTGTGAATACAGATGCGCCAGTATTGGCATTGGCACCCAGGCCAATTGTTGTCCCTGTACCCTGAGAGTGTCTGCACTTTCAATACACCAGGTATGTTGAAAACTCATCAACATAGGGTCCACTCAAATTCTGGCCCTCCCAGTTCAGAGCAAATTTGCACACTATTCAACTAGCCTTGTTGGGGAAGAGAGCGTAAGAGAATTTGGCTATAGCATGTTTTTGAGCCAATAATGATGTACAGACACTTGCAAAGAGGGTTTGCATGTTGTCCAAAATCAGTTTCTGACTGTCTCTGCAGACAATGTTGGGGCACATGGCCTAGCCCATTCTGACCCTCTTCCCATTCCTAATACATTTTCAGTGACGCTCAAATATGATTTGTAATTAATCATGCAGAAGTAAATCATGAATAAAATGTACTTTTTTCCTTCAGACATCAGACATCCTATCACAAAGATACACTACGCCTCTACTACCCTTGTACCTTAGGAAGTGTGACGCAATATCCAAGACTTGTCTGGTCGGTTTTCAAATTTTGTTTCTCTCATATTTTCATTGATCACTATTCTTTTATGAAATGTGAGGTTATGTTTAATAAATAGTTCTTCCTCAAGTGTTTAGATTAGGTTAGCACATAATTTGCCATGTTTTGTTTGCAAGAGTGTATTTGAGATTTGATTTTTAAATTTACACAATCAATGCTTTTTCTTTAAATGTTTACTTGATTTAAAGGAGACCTGTGCAAGAGCAGTGAAACTGTGGGCATTCTTGAAGTCATGGAGCACAACCTCTTGCTGGCAACAAAGAGATGTCTAAACATGGTTTCCTCATTCTGGAGGAAACCATGGAGGAACTATCTGACTTTCCCACTGCTTTCATGGTACTCTTTGAAATTCTCTATGTGCTTAATATTGAATATTCAAAAGGACTAAAATACACATTGAGGTGGTGCAGAACATTACAGTTAACTTTTTTTCTTTTTTTTATCAACTTATGTAACAACTTATTTTCAGTTAGTATAACTGTTATTTACAAAAGTTGAGTAAACAAGAAAAATCTAGGGGAAATTAGTACTAAGATTTCTTCTTGTAGTGTTGGATGTGTGCATTCTTGATAACATGGCAACATACTCTACTCTGTATTGTTCAGGGCTGCCACTGGTCAAATGGGCCCCCTATGCAGAACTTCAGTTGTCACCTCAGTTGAAATTGCTTTCTGAGGGTGGCGTTGTGTGTTGATGCTGCCCCCTTAGTTAGTGCCTTAAGCAGACCACATATTCTGTGTATATGGAACAGTGGTACTGGAATTGTTGTAGTGAAAGCTTTTCATGAAGCTTTTACTGAAATGAAAACATGAAATTGCTGCCATTGATCAACAACAAATCCAACATACATGGGCTTTGGTTACTATATGGAAGCTTTTTTTCTGCCACAGAATTAAAAAGTATGTTGTGACAATCTCAATTCTGACTTTTTCTTGCAATTGCAAGTTTACATCTCACAGTTCTTACTTTTTTTCTCAGAATTGAGAGATATAAACAAGGAATCGAGAGAGAAAAAAAGTCATAGGTTCCACATGCAAGGGGGGAAATCATAAAGATGCAATCCAGCACACATTCTTCCTCCTCACCCCTACCTCTTCTTCTCCCTTGTCTTGATCAAACTACTCCTCTCCTCCTTCAACTATTCATCTCCCTCACTCAGACTTTTTTTTGTTGTTGTTCGGTGTTGAACAAAACCAATTCAAAGGGTCTTTTTTTTTTTTTTTTTTTTTTTTTTTTACTGTGTATGTCCAAGTAACGGAAAGAACTTCCACAGCTATGCCTCAGACTGAGATTGGATCCAGCTATTTCTCAATATTTCAGTGATCTGTTACCTAAAAATGCTTATCAGTTTTCAATATTTTTACTGTATTTTTTTTATCAATACTTTTGAGCTGCTATTGTTGCTGAGTAAATCAGCTGGTGGTGTAGTGTTCAATGCATGACAAAGAAGATATCTTCAAATAACATTTAATGGAATACTTTGAACAAGGAACAGAAAAATCATCAGGAAATACAACACAACACCATATAACTTAAACAATACGAAGACTTGACTGAAACTAAGGGCATATATACACAGTGAACTGAGGAGTTAACAAGACTAATTAACAAGAAACACCTGAACTGAATACACTAATTTATCAGTAATTAAGACAACAAACAAGTGGTGGGAAACTAAGAACAAAGGAAAATATGTGACTAACAGAACATGGTGCAAAAACAGATATACATGTGACAGTAAGAGGCTTTTTACTATATTTAAGGTTTGGGAAATTAGGTCTTCATGCTGTGTTTAAGCATTTGTAAATAAGATCAGAAAGATTCATGATTTTGGTATTGGGTAAGCTTGTTTGAAAAGAAAATGTAAGCATTTTAGAAATGTGTTAATTGACCATATATTGTGTGAAAACAACATGAATTGTGTTCATGTTATGGTTATGGTCATGTTATATGTTGTGCTAGTTGTGTTTAGAGTTTTGAAAATGTGACTACGGATTGGACAAAAGGTAAATTTGTAAGCCTCTTGTATGCTGTGTTTATTATTTAAAGTAAACGCATCAAGAAAATATTAATAGTTTCCATTTTGTTTCCAACAGTGTGGCTATTAAAGCCTACATGTCATCCCAAGAAAATACAGATATAATTCTCATATTAATTTCCTTACATCCAGTGAATACTCTGTATTAATTCTCCCTAAGAGAGTTTAAATGCATCTAGCTACACAATGTGATGCAACCTTCAGCAAGCGTCCTCAATTTCAGCACATTAATACGCATAAGCTACTTTCTTTAAATGTAGACTGGGTCCGTTGATACTCCTACAAGCTTTTGTTCATCTGGGATTTACAGCACAGAACAGCCAATTTAAAAAAAAAAAAAAAAAAAAAAAAAAAAAGCTACAGAATGTTTGGCAAAGCCTGTCTGTCCAGTCTTTGTAGACATGCTGCTTACTTTTTAAAAAGATGACCAAACGTTTTGGAATTCAGAAGCAGAGACCCTCTGTAGGATAGAAACATCAAACAGATGGTGGAAAGGTTGAGGGCATAAATACACTAAAACACTGGAAACTGCACAGAGTAGCTGCTCACTGAATGGAGAGACTTAGATACCTTTATATAGTTCAACTTCTGCTTAAAAAAAAAAAAAAAAAACACTGACAATATAGTCTATGTAGTGCTCAATAATGCAATAATTAATTCCAGCTTAAACTTTATTTATTTATTTAATATAAATTTGCATAAAAGTCTAAGTGGCAAAGGTTTAATTTCATGCTACAGCATATGAAGCAAAAGTCTTTAAAACACATGAAATAAACAGAGAAGCAGAACCAAAATATGCCAAGATGATTTTAAAGATTTTGTAGTATATAATAAAGCTCCAAGTGGGTGAACATAAGCTGAAGGTGCAGTTATTTTTTTGTCCACTAAATAAAACACACAAACAAGTTCAAGAAACTATGCATTATTAGTGAGGATGTTTCAGTGATTCTGGAAGTTACATTGTTGCCTCATTCAGTCAACTGATTTATTCAAAACACTGATTTCATTCTTGTTTTTAAACCGATCTATT